>NC_136065.1:1328294003-1328296503 GCF_964261635.1 Lissotriton helveticus
TCAATCTGTTGATGGCGAATTTATCGAATGTTTGGAGACCATAGAGTTACAAGAATCATCATTGCAGACTTTTAATGAGGAGATTCCAGATGAGATGATTGAAGAGGAAATTCCTGATGAGGACATGTTACTAGTTCTTTCAAATTTAGAAAATTCAGAAGAATAAATTTATATTTAGAAATCAAAAATTGTTTGAGACATTATTCATTTTTATTTTTAATTTATGAGGTTGTAGCGAAGTGATTGTAGTATAAAATGAGACTTATAGTATAGAGTGCAACATTTTTATGTTACATGGTAAGTTTACTCATATTTACTTCCCTTCTACCACTATATTATCTCCAATGTGTATTTGACATCTCTTCTTCATCTCCGGCCTCCTTTCTCTCACTGTGTGTCTCTGATGCATCTTATCGCTGCTATTTTGTGTAATTACAGAAGAGTAAAATAAAATAGTTCGGAACGTGAAAAGGGGGCAAAGTAGAGTACCCCTCACCCCCTAGGCCTTCTCAGGCGGTCCCAAAAGGATCAGTTTCTGCTTTCCTGAGAGATTATGGTATGAGTTCCATATACCACAATAACTTGCATTACAACATGCAAGATATATATCTCCAATTACCAACTTTTGGAGATATTCGCGCTAAGCGCGAATATCTCCAAAAACTAACACCTGCCCTGAGCAGTTCTTAGCCATGTTATCCAATGGGAGGTGGATAACATGGCTAAGAGCATTAGCTCGGTAATGCATGAATATCGCTGACTTTTTAGCGATATTCATGCATTGCGGCCGTTTTTTATCGCATTTGCGATAAACCTTGATAATAGCAAGGTTTATCTTCGATAATTTCTGACGATGCTTAGCGGTAAAAAATTCGTTGGTAAGCATCGTTAGCGATAAATATCGCTTAACTTTGGTAATATGCACCAACGTCTGTTAACGTTCGATTCGAAGGAAATGAGGAAGTGTTGAAAAACATTGTTTGCGCCATCTTGCCTTTTTTGAAATGCCACACTTTTGTCGTGCACGGCAGCCATTTTAGATGCCTTGACCAGACCCACTCTCTGCACGCTGTCGATTCGTAGCATGGCTCCCCACCCTCGCAAGCATCTTCCCCAGGCACTGGTCACCCCCGCTCTCTGTCTTATGCATGGGCAATAAACCTCCCCCCATCTGCGCTGCTCTTCCCTGAGAATCACACTCTGTGCCCGCCCGACACCTCCCTTTCGCCCTATTCACTACCGCACCCTCTGACACTCCTCTTCCTCTGTGTCCGATTGTCCAGGCTATCAGCTAGCCCTGCAGATGTAGTTTATGGCCCCAGCTGTAAAGAATCACCCCTCTTCAAAGGAGTTATAGTAGATCAAGGCCCACACCCGATGAGATCCGTCACACCACACGTGTTCCTACTATCTGAAAACCATCCTGTATTGTGATTGGGGAGGGGACCGAGCCTGAAGCGGAAGATTCCAGGGATGACTCTTTCTACATCAAAGTTTTTACATTTATGTGTCACATTAAAAATATATAGCACTCCAACAAAGTAGTAGGATTATAAAACTTTAATAACTTATAAATATATACAACAAAACAAAAACAGTAAAAACATTTAAACAACGAAGAGACCGTGGCAATTTCTTTTGAATTATCCAATACATTTATTGAAATTGACAGCACCAATAATGAAATATTCTCACAAGGAGGAGATGACTTGAATGATTTTTTTGATCAATCTCTTGATGGCGAATTTATCGAATGTTTGGAGACCATAGAGTTACAAGAATCATCATTGCAGACTTTTCATGAGGAAATTCCTGATGAGGACATGTTACTAGTTCTTTCAAATTATGAAAATTCAGAAGATGTTGCCTGGGTGCCGCACTGATTTGGGTATCCGGCGTGGGGCGTCCCGGGGGGTGGATTGTCAGTAGCGGTCTGTTGTGCGAATAGTTCCAAGGCAGCAGAAAGCGCTGAAATCTGGATGTCACGAAGGTGATGTCTAGTAAGTTGCCGCCCAGCAAATAACAGCGTGGGGCGCCGCGGGGGTGAGTGAGTCCAGTAGGCACCACAGCTATTCTTACCGGCATTGCAGAATTACTGCTGGGGACAATGCCTGTGCTGTAGCAGGGTCACAGCAGAAACAAAAAGGATTCTGTTGAAGATGTTGTTGGTTTTCAATTTGAAAACAGTTCTGGTGTCAACTGCTATGCTAATGTAGTGGTTAATGTTTTGTTTACTCTAGAAAATGTAAAAGAGGGGGAGGCAGTCCAAAGTTCTGGTAAAAGGGCAAAGGAAAGGATCGGTGGTTTGAACTATCAGTCAAAAAGGGGAGGGGGTGCAACAATTTTTCCTACCGGGTCACAGTGTGCTTTCACCGGAACTGAGGTCTGCAGGATTCTAGTCATTCAAAGTGAGGCTGGCGCCAGCATGGGAGCGCCGACGTCCCGCGGATACAGTTTCGTCACTCCACGGGCGATCATGGCAGTCATTCCCCATCGGGGG